>NC_067474.1:22280700-22288306 GCF_947179515.1 Apodemus sylvaticus | reverse complement strand
GTTGTTTTGTATATAGATTTAAGAAACTTGTCATCTGATATTACACAAGGTAGTGCATTTCCTTCGGAAAATATTATTTGCAATATGATTTCCCAATGGGAAAAACATTACGTGCTGGCTGAGTGCCTTCACTGAGAAAGAAGCAATAGAAAAAGGATAATGGAATGAACTTTGAATAACAAACAACTAAGATGCCGGTAATTAAACTACTGAACCAAACAGTTGGAAGCTAGACAATGGAAAAAGAGAACACATGACCTCTAACAAGGTAAGAATCACACCTTGAGGAGAATTAAGCACTGAGAATTCTAGCTTGGGCTTGAAAGTGCTCCAGGCCATACACAGTGCAAGAGGAAATCAGATCTTCAGTCCAGGAGAGCAATCCCAACAGACGGAGACATGAGCTCTTTGATAAGTGACCTGTTCCTTGGAAGCTAGCTATTTGTTATTTTCCTGGGATTATGTGTAGAAATCGAGTTTCTGGAGATTTTAGAGATAAGTCAAAGGCTGTGACTGGTGACTGTAAGGAAGTTGTTCTCTTGCTCTAAAGATACTCTTGACTTACTATCTGCCCTTTTTATACTCATCCCCCTTGTTTAAGATTTGTCTAAAACTTATCATATGCATGATTAGTTTTCAAAACAGCATCCCCCCCCCCCCCCCCGGAGAACATAAAATCTCTAATTTTGGGTTATTTTACACTGCAATTCAGAATCCTAATATAAGGACTTTTGTTTTGTTCTTTGTTTTTGGTTTTGGTTCGGTTTTAAACAAGAAGTATATTTAAACAACAAGATGCTTGACTTGGAAGGGGAACTATTGAGGAATATTGTTTTCAAGAGTAATTTATTCCTTCTTAAAGTCAGGTTGCCCTAGATGTAGCAGCTATATAAACTGTACATAAACACATACTCATACTCACACATATACAAAAGCTATAATTATTTTTGGTTTCACAATGGTACATGAAAAGCATTAAAATTCTCTGACTGCAGAAAGTATGCAAGGAGTTTTATGTTGGTGGATTCTTTTGCTAAAATAATCAGAGCAAAATAACTTGCTGAAACAGACAGCTAAGAGCAGAGCAAAGGATTGCTAGTGTGCGAAGGAAGTATTTGTACAGTGTCAACCCCCAGAGAGCTCCACTTCATGCTAACCAAAGCACAGCATTGCCCATTTAGGTTTTGCTTTTGTTCTCTGTTTTTGTTCTTGAGAGGGCCTCACTATGAACACTGGCTGGTCTGGAACTAACTGTAGACCAGGGTGTTCCTGAAGTCAGAGATCTCTCTGCCTATCTTCCAAGAGCTGCTATAGGAGTAAAGACATGTGCCACCATGATTGCATAGTTCAAGAAAAAAAAAAAGCTCAATAGGCTCGTGCACATAAGCCAGTTACTTTATGTCCCAAAAAGGAATGGGGAAGGAGAATGAAAGAAGAGAAAGCAAATTATACTATAGTAGTCAGGATGTACTGGAGCCAAACTTCAGCTTCTTAATGGGAGAATGTATTCTCAGTCTGCACAAAATTCAGGAGTAAAGTAGCAATTTCCCTTCTTAGTAGGCTTTTCCCTGTTGCTGTTGGAACACAGCTATGGTATCTTCATCTTCCAGTTCTAACTGTGGTTGTGTCTATTTCATAGATTGGAATCTGATCTGACTGATTGATAATCCCTGTGGTTCCCAATAGTCATTCATAAGTTTACTAGTGGCTTCTTAATCTCAAGCTGCACCACAGAACCGGCCTGCCTACCATGATTAAATCAATGTAATTGTTATTCTCAGTCTTGACTCCTGTCCTTCCTGTCCTGTCCTGTCCTGTCCTGTCCTGTCCTGTCCTGTCCTCTCCTCTCCTCTCCTCCACTCCCCTCCCCTCTCCTCTTCTATCTCCTCCTCTCTTCACTCCTCTTTTTTCTCCTCTTCTGCCTTCTCCTCTTCCTTCCTGTTCCCTTTTAAAATTCTTTTTGTAGCTGGGTAGTGGTGTCACACACCTTTAATCCCAGCTCTTGGGAGGCAGAGGCAGGTGAATTTCTGAGTTCAAGGCCAGCCTGGTCTACAGAGTGAGTTCCAGGACAGCCAGGGTTATACAGAGAAACCATGCCTCGAAAATACAAAAAAAAAAAAAATTCTTTTCGTATTTTGTGACAGGGTCTTACCATGTAGCCCTACCAGGTTGTGCTTGTTGATTTTGACACAAACAAGGTTCATCAGACAGGAAGGAGCCTCAGTTGAGAGAATGCCTCCATTAGATGCTACTGTAAGGCATTTTCTCAATTAATAATCAATGGGGGACGGCCCAGCTTTTGTGGATGGTGGTATCTGTGGATTGGTAGTCTTGGGTTCTATAAGAATGTAGGCTGAGCAGTACCCCTCCATGGCCTCTGTATCAGCCAGCTCCTGTCTGCAGATACCAGACCTACTTGTGTTCCTTCCTGACTTCCTCCAAAGATGGACTATGATATGGAAGTATGTGCTGAATAATCCCTTTCCTCCCAACTTGCTTTTTGGTCATGGAGTTTTCATTACAGCAGTAGAACCCTTAACTAAGACACTGGCCTGGAACTTGCACAGTGACGCTGAGATTTAAGGCTCGAATCAGAATGTTTCTAAAACTTTAGACCAAAGGTTGTATTTCTGGGTAATAACCATAACACACACACACACACACACACACACACACACACACACACACACGTACATATATTCCTAAATGCTTAAATTTCAATTCTTTTAAACTGTTCCTCCTTAAGAATGCAGATCAGTGCAGCATTCGTAAGCCGGCACAAGCACAGTAGTCAAATATCTTCTACACTGATTCAATCAACTGGGAGTTTCACATGGGGTTTCCCAAGAGAACCCAAAGCAGCTAAAACTGCTTTTATGAAAAGCAGTTTTATGAAAAACTGATTTTATGAAAATCCCATATAGCTAATGAGATATCATCTTCATCCACCATATTCTGGACATCTGGAACTAACCTATGAGTCATACTCTCACTTCTATGCTTAGAAAAATATTAAAGCACGCCCAAGTACATTTGCTTTGTATAAAAATATATTTACCTCTACCAGCCCACACTCAGACTCTGCAACTCTATTTAAGATAGGCTTGCCAGTATGCTTTAGGCATTTAGTTATTCTTAAATTCTATGAAATGAATTAGACAACTGCTACTTAATAAGTTAATCACCAAATGGCAGAGTACACTTGGTGTACTAATTGAGATTACAAAGTATTGCAGGATTTTCCATGTCCAATCATATTAGGGCAGTGGAAGGCTTGTGATTGGACAGGAAAGAGGAGGCAGAGCTAGGAGTTGGGGAGACATAGTTGTAGCAGGACGAGAAGGAAAGGGAACAGAGATGGCTTCGGACGTGGACCTGTGTGGCATTTACTAGCCAAAATAGCTGAGTTTTTATAAGGTTAGAAATAAAGCTTTTATCAATATCAATTGGCTCTTAAATTATTATATTGGCATCTTGTAAATTGCGATATTACTGATAGATAAATCTGATTGATTAATTGAGCTTTAAGAGTTTTGCTTTACTTGATCACTGGAGTGTGGGTCTGCAGATGGCAGAGAGGGAACACAGCTAAGATGCTGTGGGAGCTAGCTGGGAGAGAATAGCTTGGTGTTGGCAAGAGCAGTGATGGCAAGGACCCTGCTGGGACATGGCGCTGAGGCCTGGCGGGGCAGGAGAGTTGGCAGGATCTTTTTTTAAATATTTCCCACAACATAAAAGGTCATGGTTTAGCTTGGATGGTACAAGGATGTCCAGATAAAGGTTTGCAAGATGTGAGGTGTTCCCTTCTGATAACCCTAAATCCCACAATAATGGCAAGCAAATGAGACAAGGCCTGTGAGTTAACTTATGTATTATTTTAAAAATTATTATTCCATAAAATAGAAATAGCAAAAAACATTGCCTGATTTGTTTTACAAGGCCACAGTTACTCTGATATAAAAATCCCATAGAGACCCAACAAAGAAAGGCAAGTATAGGCTGATTTCAATTATAACATAGATGCAAAACTTCTTAATAAAATACTTGCAAACTGAATCCAAGAACACATCAAAAAGATCATCTACCATGAACAAGTAGTCTTTACCTTAGAGATGTATGGATGGTTCTACATATATAAATTGAGAAATACAATTCACTATATAAATAAGTGAAAGATAAAAACAGATAATGATCTCATAATATGTAAAAAAAATGCCTTTGACAAAATTCAAAACTACTTCATGAAAAAAAATTCTAGAGAAATTAGGGATACAAAGGACATACCTCAATCAAGATATGTTATGTGAGACCATGTTCCCTATGTTCCACTTTGCAGGCCATAACTCTGCTTGCATTCACGGGGCCCTTCCAGCACTAGAGACAGCCAGATAAAACACCTCCCCACCAATCTCTGTCTGCCAAGTCCCCCCTAAAGCACATCCAACAGCTGTAAACTGGCATCCAGTCCCATGTGCTCCATTTTCCTGCCTGCAACTATGCCTGAATTCTTGAAAGCCTTCTGACACCAGGGACAACCAGATAGCTAAAGGCTAGTGTATGAATACTTCAATAAGAGTCAGGGCAATCTGGCACCACCAAAACCCAGCTGAAGCATCAGAAAATGACTTTAAATCCAATCTTATGAAGATGATAGAGGCCTTTATAGAGGAAGTTAATAAATCCCTTAAAGAAGTACAAGAAAATACACTTAAGCAGGTGAAGGAAAACTGCTCAAGACATGAAAATGGAAACAAGCAAAAACAAAAACAAAACAAAACAAAAAACAAAAACAAACACACACACAAACTGGGGACTGGAGAGCACTGGTTGTTCTTCCAGAGGTCCCAAGTTCAATTCCCAGCAATAACATAGTGGGCTCATAATCATCAACAATGTGATATGATGCCATCTTCTGGCATGCAGGGGTATGTGCAGATAAAGCATTCATACACACAAAATAAATACATCTTTAAAATAGTTACAAAAATTGTAGTACGATGTTCTAAAGAAAAGAAAAGAAAGCACAAACTGAGGGAATCCTGGAAATAGAAAACCTAGGGAACAGAACTCTCTGAGGTTGACCCTAGCTAAGACTCCTAGCAAGAGGGGATGTGGAACCTGAATCAGACATGTCCTATAACCAGACAAGATATCCAATGGAGGAATGGGTACACCAACCCAGCCACAAAACCTTCGACTTACAATTTGTCCCGGCCTACATGATGTGTAAGGATAAAGTTGGGGCAGCAATTCAGGAAATGGCCAACCAATGATTGGCCCAACTTGAGACTCATGCTATGAGAAAGAGCTCACCCCTGACTCTATTAATGATATTCATCTATACTTGCAGATGGGAGCCCAGCATAAGAGTCATCTGAGAGGCTTCACTCAGCAACTGATGGGAAATAAGACAGAAATCCATAGCAATTGGCAAGGCTTGGGAAATCATGCAGAAGAAAGAGAGGAAGGATTGTAGGAGACAGCGGGGTCATGGACAGCACAAGAAACCCTGCAGAATCAACTAACCTGGGGCTATAATGTCTCACAGAGACTGATCCACCAACCAGAGAGCAGGCATAGGATTGACCTAGGCTCTCTGCACATATGTAACAGATGTATAGTGCAGTCCTCATGAGGGACCCCTAACAGCAGGGACAGGCTATCTCTGACTCTGTTTTCTGCCTTTGGATCATTTCCCCCATGCTGGGCTGCCTGCTAGCTTCAGTAGGAGAAAGATGTGCTTAGTCCTACTGCAATTTGATATGCCAAGGCAAGTTGATACCCATGGGAGGCCTCCCCTTCTATAAGGAGAAAGGGAAGGAGGGATGAGGAGAAGGGAGGTAACAAGAAGTGACTAGGAGGAGAGGAATGATGTAAAGCTTCTATTGGAATATAAAGTAAATAAATAAATGAATTAATAAAAAATATTCATCTCTTTTAAATGATAAATACAATTTTTGCACTTGAAAAAATCTATTTTAAATGAAAGGAAAAATTCTTACTTGAGAATCTTGGGGTGCAGCTCAGTGTTAGACCGTGTGCTTAGTGTGTACACAGCTCTGGAGCCAGTCCTTACCACCGAAACATTTCCTGTTTGAGTCCAGACTTAGCTCAAATCTTTGACCATGCTACATGCTTGCATATTTATGCTTCCCTGTTCTTGTGTCCTTAGTCATACAAGTTTGGAAGGTTGGTATTAGCCTTTTTGTTTTTTCATTTTGTATGACCCTTTACTACCCACTTACATTTTAGGTACTAAGCACATCTACCCTCTGGGTACTCTCTGTCCTAACATAGATTCAGAATATAATTTATCCTCATGAGTGAGATGACAAAGCAAAAAGAAAGCGTGTAACCCAGTTACCAATGAGAAATCCTTAGAGAGCAGTGTTTCAGACTTAGACACCAAATTGCTTGTAAAGTTAATTTCTGTAGCACTAAGTTTTTGAAAATTATAGTTGTAGTTCATTGAGCTTCTTGAATATACTGACAGTTTTCATCAGATATGGAAAGTGTAAAGCTTACATTTTTTTCTGCATTAATCACTGTTCTATTGCTGTGAACAGACACCATGACTAAAACAACTCTTATAAAGAGAAGTATTTAATTTGGTGCTTGTGTACAGTTTCAAAGCTTTAGTCCGAGAGAGCTACATCTTGATTTGTAGGCAGAGAGAGAGAGAGAGAGAATGGGAGAGACAGAAAAACAGAGAGAGGGGGAGTGAGGAAGGGAGAGGGAGAGGAAGGGAGCAGGAGGGAGAGGGAGAAAGGGGGAGGGATGGAAGGAAGGGGGAGGGAGGGAGGGAAGGAAGGGGGAGGGAGGGAGAGGGAGAGAGAAAGACAAAGAGAGAGAGAGAGAGAGAGAGAGAGAGAGAGAGAGAGAGAGAGAGAGAGAGAGAGAGAGAGAGAGAACACTAGGCCTGCTGTGGCCTTTTGAAACCATAAAGCCCACCCCTAGAGACACACTTCCTCAATCAAGGACACACCTCCTGATCCTTCTAATCCTTTCTAATCCTATCAAAGAATTTCATTCACTGGTGACTAAGCCTTCAAATACACGAGACTATGGGAGCCATTCTCATTCAAATGACCACATTCCCTTCCCTGGCTTCCATGGGCTTATCACCATATCATAATGCAAAATGCATTTAGTCCATCTTCAAAAGTCCAGAGAGTCGTTCACAGTCTCAAGACTGCTTAAAAGTCCAAAGTTCAAAGTCTCCTCTAAGACTCAAGGCAATCTCTTAGCTATAATCCCCTGGAAAATAAATATTAAAAAGCAGGTCACATACTTTCAGCATACAATGGCACAGAATGGATATTAGCATTGAGAAAGAGAGGAAAGGGAGAATAGTGAGGAAACACCAGATCAAAGCAACACCAAAACCCAGCTGGGTAAACTCCACATTCTGCATCTCCACATCTGATGTCAAAGTGCCCCTCAGATCTCAGACTCCTTTCAGTTTTACTGACTGCGACACACTCCTCTCTCTGGGATGGTGCTACACCAGGTCTGCACACCTCTTGGTATGTTTCCTATGACTCTGGCATCTTCAGCATCATGGGGTCTCCAGCACGATTCGTGTGTTTCACATTCACAGCTTCAA